>NC_063202.1:27458754-27463754 GCF_017589495.1 Alosa alosa
CGCCACTGTTTATGTACCACCGCAATAAGATCAAAGTCATAAAGTGACCTATAAAACGCATAAATGGCATTTGTATTTCATGTTCATGGTCTCTATATTGGAAACTGGCTGCCCTTTTACGGTCATTCCTCTTGTACAATTCTGTTATAAGATGCAAGGCTCCCCTCCACAATACCCAACTGCAGTATAGATTAGAGCTCTGAATGTGATAATGTATCAGTCAACACCATATTATTCCCCTTCACCCCAAATAGCCTTCACCCTCTCAATCCTTACAGCCCTCATGGGGGTATTTCAGCCATTACACCTAACAGCAGAATAAAGCAAAGCAGCCACTCCAGTAAACGCAGATGTATTACATACATATATTGTGTCACAAATAAGCCAGACGTCCCCACTCCCAGCCACTACTGTTTACACACCCAATCTCTCCTGCTCCTCTTCCATTACTTTTAGCCCCAGCAACACATAAACAACAGCACATACATAAAGAGAGTGTATAGTTCTCATGCATGGAAAGTACTCGTCCCTCTAACACAGGAAATCCCACTATATATCACATGTGTTTATTACCATCCATGTAATTACTTACAGCAGTATGTCAAAGTTACAAACTCTATCCTTTATTCTACTGCTTGTAATTCTAAAATAGATTTTGTAAGGAGAACAATACATACTTAATGTATTACTAAATAAGTATAAATATAAGTATATACTGTTTTGATCCTGTGAGGGAAATTTGGTCTGCATTTATTCCAATCCGTGAATTAGTGAAACACACTCAGCACACAGTGAACACACAGTGAGGTGAAGCACACACTAATCCCGACGCAGTGAGCTGCCTGCTACAGCGGCGCTCGGGGAGCAGTGAGGGGTTAGGTGTCTTGCTCAAGGGCATTTCAGCCGTTCCTACTGGTCGGGGTTTGAACCGGCAACCCTCCGGTTACAAGTCCGAAGCGCTAACCAGTAGGCCACGGCTGCCCCGATATTCAGTTAGTACTAAAGAACACATCCATACCCTGAATGATCCAAATGCACACAGAGATGGGCTGTCAGCTCTGCTCACCTGTAGCCTCCTTGCGTGTCCAGGCACATGCCGCCGTTGTAGCAGGGGTTTCTGGGATAGGAGGCGCAGGTCTGGTGGAGGTGCTCGCGGGCGGCACAGCTGCACACGGCTTTGGCCTCCACGGTGACGGTCACCAGGGCCACGCTGCCGCAGTCCAGCACGCTGGGCTTGTCGCTGACGCTCAGCTGGCCGGAGCAGCCACTGCCCACACTGCACGCCGCCTCGGCACACACGTCCACGTACACCTGAGTCACATTCACCTGCAGGAAGGACTGCAGCTGCAGAGAGAGAGAGAGAGAGTGATAGATACAAACTTTTCATCCTTTTGAACCATCATTTTGGATCAAGGATATCTTCAAAAAGGCACATTGCAACTATCCCAAAAACCACATCTCACCAAATAAATAAAAGGTTACAACCATCAACTCGACAACTAGAAATCAGACCTGTGAGAACTCAGTACTCTGTGAGGAAAAAGCTGATGGTATCAGTAAGAAGGGAAAAAAATAACAGATAGAGAGGTGAAATGAGAGAATGGTGTGAATGATGAGGCAGGATGAGAGGTATAGTAAAAGGTGGTAGAGACCCCATGGAGGAGAAGTCATAGAAGCCTTGATGTAGAAGACAGCACCAATAGCAGAGGGGTGAATAAGATGAAGAGAGGAGACAACACATCCAGAAGAGAACCTGATGCATAGCAGCAGCAGAGGAAAAGATGGGAGATGGACAGAATACACAATACAGAGGCAAATGGGTGATGTTATAGGAGCCAGGGAAAATAGCAGCTCACACCAGCAGCCAAATGAATGAGAGTGAATAAGGGAGAGAAAAATCCAGACAGACCCAGTAATTGTATTCCTGAGAGCACACAGCACATGTGAGATAGAATTGAGAGAGACTGCAGTATTTTTCACATGTACTGACAAACACAATATATATGCTTAATATGAACTGACAGGTAACACACACACAAACACACACACACACACACACACAAACACTGTTCTTATGTGCTTTCTCTCACCCACTTGCAAACACATACGTACAAACATTTTTTTCTTTGAACATGCCCATCACAGACACATTCCACACACACTCACACCTCGAGTACATGCCGCACACATTCCATCTACAGTGCCTTTCACAAACACAAACACACACACACACACACACACACACACACACACACACACACACACACAGACAAAGGCCTCTCTCGCGTGCGGCACTTCAAAGGGCTCTCCAAGCCCGTGCTTTCTGATGAGCTCAGCAGGGGAGGTCATCTAACCCTTGTTTGTGCACAGCTGCTGTGAGTTTTACTTAAGTCTGCGAGTGTGTGGTGTGTGTGTGTACTCCACTATGCCGCTCTGTTCTGTACTTAACTACAGTATGTGAGCTTGCCTGCTGTATACACGTGTGTGTGTGTGTGTGTGTGTGTGTGTGTGAGATTACAAATATAACTGACACATGGTAAGTGTCCAGAGATGTAGATCTGTAACCAGGCATTCTGAAGCCGCAGTAGCCATGGTGACGGTGGTGTACGAGCAGCAGTGGGGGGACTCAGTGTGATTAATGGAGCTGGCCACTTTGACAGGGAGGGTTGTGGTGTGTGTGTGTGTGTGTGTGTGTGTGTGTGTGTGTGTGTGTGTGTGTGTGTGTGTGTGTGTGTGTGTGTGTGTGTGTGTGTGTGTGTGTGCGGGGGCTTCCATAGCGACGAGCAGAGGCACTAGGCTCATAACTGCTGGGCACTGATGTCAGCACCACCAGCTGTAAATGTAGCAGCAGCAGGCGGTCACCTCCGGGTCAACCACCACAGCCACTACAGAGCCGCACCACCGCCATCAGGCCACTAGTGGCTGTTAGGAAAAAAAGCTGGAAATGATAGAAAAGGAGGAGCTGTTTTGTTTTGGTGTGAGGAGGGGCTGAGGGGCTGACACACAGATGTGCCCGCACGCGCTCGCGCTCCTGTTTGCCTCTGATCACTGTGGAGATGAGTGTGTCTGCCTGTTTGTTGAATGTGTGTGGGTGTGTAGGTTGGAGAGAAATAGTGTCAGAGAGAGAGAGAGAGAGAGAGAGAGAGAGAGAGAAACAAAGGGAAAATATTTGTCCTTCTGATTGAGCCTGGCTCGCAAGGAATGTCTAATCATTATGCTGGTGTTTACACATTGTCTGCGTTCTCGGGCATAGTGTTTATCTGTGCCACAGCGGTCAGCCTGCGCTGGGGGCCCACGCCACTGATGAGAGCACATAAACACATGCATGGACACTTGTATGCACAAACACACACACACACACACACACACACACACACACACACACACACACACACACACACACACACGTCCTCCAAAAGCTTGGGGAACTCAGTGTGCCATGCATGTTCACTGGCTCCCTGATGGAGCTTTGGTATGCAAGCGCAGGTGCAGCAAAGCCACCGGCAGGACTCGTCTACAAGGTTAAACTCTTTCAGAAGTGTGGCAGTCTCCCAGCTCACCACAGCACACCACAGCACAGCAGCCCTGCTCGGCTCCGAGCCGGCTGGATTAGACAGGCGTCAGGGAAACAAACATACCGGCCCGACTCTGAGCTCCGAGTTGGAGACACGAGCGCACTGGGACCCAGAGTCAATATCAGCCCAGCAGCAAATCAGGGAGAATCTAATAAAGCCACCTTCCTCTCTTTCCTCCTTTCATCCTCTCTTGTCTCTTTCACTTTGACTGCCTATCTCCCCTCTCTCCATTTTCTCCTCAGGCTGTTGGCACACGAAAAAGGAGTGGGGTGGGTGCAGGGAGGGGGGCAATGTCAGTTTAATTCAAACATTATCTTGAGACACCCATGGGATATGGAACTACAATACCCAGAGTTCCCTGGAGGAGGGCAGAGGAGTCCACAGAGACGCAGCAGGACACCAGAGGGATTGGGGGTTGTGAAGGATAAGTAAGTCAAAGAGAAATGGATGCTATATTCCTCAGAGAGAGAGAGAATGAGAGAGAGAGAGAGAGAGAGAGAGAGAGAGAGAGAAGGGAATTCCTCCTGGCCACACCTGTAGCTGGCTCATCCTCTTTGTTTGTCAAACAGTGACAGGCCTTTTGTCAACCATATTGTCTCTCAGATAAGCGCACACTAACAAATATGTACATACTTAACAACACTCTATTCACCATTATATTCACATTAACCTTCATATCTCATATCTCTCTCTCTCTCACACACACACACATACAGAGAGAGAGAGAGAGAGAGAGAGAGAGAAAGAGAGAGAGACTGCAGTTATAAAACAGAGGTACAATATTGGTGGGAGGAGAAGAAAGGGAGGCAATATCTGTGAGAGAAGAGCATACTGTACAACTGCTGCTCAGAAGTGGTGCAGCTCTCCAGCTAATCGTTCTGCTCTTCACTTGCTCTCTCTCCCTCTCTCTCTCTGAGACACCCAGTCATTCGGCTACAAACATGGCTTAAAAGGTTCTGGTTCACATGAATGAAAATGCCACACAAAATCTTCAAAGTTGCATCCAAATGAAAAGAATGCTTAAATATCTCCTTGACTTAAAAAGGGTCTTTCTTTGGATGAAGGTGCAAATGGGAGACAACTCACATAAAATGATACCATTTTAGTGCATTGGCAACCGCAGGCTGAGCTCAACTACAGGCTGTGTTCAAATGCTCTTTTAACAACCCCGCTCCAAACAACAAGCGTCTTCAGCAGGAGATGTTTTTGTTATAGTATGCTCTCACACTTGTTAAAAGGAAGAGCAGACAGCTCTACAAAAATAGGCCTTACTACAGGTATGTTGGCAGCTTTATGAAACATTCAATTAAGCTGATTTTAGCACATGTTTTGAAATCTCTCTGAGGCCTAATTTCCATCTGCATGCGCATGCAGACCACTTGCGTCACAGAGAGCGAACTCATGTTTCAGACCCCCAGCGTGAGG
>NC_063202.1:27471254-27506254 GCF_017589495.1 Alosa alosa
CACTGCCCGCCACTGCCCGCCACTGCCCGCCACTGCCCGCCACTGCCCGCCACTGCCCGCCACTGCCCGCCACTGCCCGCCACTGCCCGCCACTGCCCGCCACTGCCCGCCACTGCCCGCCACTGCCCGCCACTGCCCGCCACTGCCCGCCACTGCCCGCCACTGCCCGCCACTGCCCGCCACTGCCCGCCACTGCCCGCCACTGCCCGCCACTGCCCGCCACTGCCCGCCACTGCCCGCCACTGCCCGCCACTGCCCGCCACTGCCCGCCACTGCCCGCCACTGCCCGCCACTGCCCGCCACTGCCCGCCACTGCCCGCCACTGCCCGCCACTGCCCGCCACTGCCCGCCACTGCCCGCCACTGCCCGCCACTGCCCGCCACTGCCCGCCACTGCCCGCCACTGCCCGCCACTGCCCGCCACTGCCCGCCACTGCCCGCCACTGCCCGCCACTGCCCGCCACTGCCCGCCACTGCCCGCCACTGCCCGCCACTGCCCGCCACTGCCCGCCACTGCCCGCCACTGCCCGCCACTGCCCGCCACTGCCCGCCACTGCCCGCCACTGCCCGCCACTGCCCGCCACTGCCCGCCACTGCCCGCCACTGCCCGCCACTGCCCGCCACTGCCCGCCACTGCCCGCCACTGCCCGCCACTGCCCGCCACTGCCCGCCACTGCCCGCCACTGCCCGCCACTGCCCGCCACTGCCCGCCACTGCCCGCCACTGCCCGCCACTGCCCGCCACTGCCCGCCACTGCCCGCCACTGCCCGCCACTGCCCGCCACTGCCCGCCACTGCCCGCCACTGCCCGCCACTGCCCGCCACTGCCCGCCACTGCCCGCCACTGCCCGCCACTGCCCGCCACTGCCCGCCACTGCCCGCCACTGCCCGCCACTGCCCGCCACTGCCCGCCACTGCCCGCCACTGCCCGCCCGCCATTGCCTCGCCACTGCCCGCCACTGCTCCGGCCAATCGCCAATGGCTCCCCAATCGGCACACACCGACCCCCGCGGCTCGTAAAATGTTGACAGGGCGCGTTTACTAGGAGGCCGGGATGGCAGCCGGGCAGCCCATATGAGCTCTCACGGCGTAAACACAAGCAGAGAGCCCCGGCATGGACGTCGCCACAGAGGTCACGGTGAGGTCACGTACCTGCCAGACGCAGTGAGCCGGAGGTGTGGATGGCCTCGTCGCGCAGCTCCCTGACATGGACGGTGACGGTGGACACGGCGTCGGGCCACAGGCCGTCCGACACGCGCACCTGGAAGCTGTAGGTGCCCGCCGGGGTGTTCTCCTTGATGATGAGGAAGCCTGTCCGCTTGTTCAGGAGAAAGTAGCTGAGGGCACACACACACACACACACACACAGTTAGTCGATAGAGATAGAGATAGTGAACAGGTAAGGCAAGGCAAGGCAACTTTGTTTTTATTGCACCTTTCAAACATTGCAGGCATTCAAAGTGCTATAGAAATTATTAATATAAATATAAATAATAGAGTTGGAGTAAGAGAGAGAGAGAGAGATCAGGGGAAGGATAATTAGAGGGAGAAACTGCAAGAGAATGAGTCAGACAGAAAATATTGCTTTCCAAGTTTTTGTAAAGGTATGTGTATTTGGTGTGTGTGTGTGTGTTATGCGAGTGAGTTTGTTTACGTACGTGTGGGTGTACAAATGACATTCATATTGTGACAAATGCATTTTTCAGTGTTTTTACAAAATTTACAAAATAACTGCTCTCTGACAACACTGTATCTGAATAACGATGCTAATAAAGCACCTTCAAAATTGCATTTGACAGAGAGGAGGGAGAGAAAGCAGGAGAATTCTACAGCGATGGCATGAGAGGAAGAAAAAAACGATGGGAAGTTAGAGGGTTAGTGAGCTAAATGGGGAGATGTGAAGAACCGTGAGGCTCCTGTTGATCCTCGTGGTCCGTCGGGAGTAAACAAGGGGACACGTGAAACGGTGAGTGTGCACAATTGTCAGAGCGGATGCAGTGATTCAGCGACGGGAGCTCTGTCCAGAATCCCTGGAGGACTCCGGAGAGGAGAGCTGAACACGGGGAGGGAGAGCGTCCGTCTGAGCTAACGTGGAGATAAGACGTGGAGATAAGGAGGAAGGACAGACATCAAGACGGGTTTATCAGGGAGAAAGAGAACGCCACATCTCATCGGAATCAAGCAGCCACAATCAAAAGCACTCGGATCCAAAACAATCTCCCCTGACACAACAGCGCATCTCACTCTTTATCAGCCTGCTTCCTGTGCTTTTGCATGCTGTGGTGACCCTATACGTACACATTCACACATCAGTTCACATCATCAGACAGATAGTGTCACTCAAAACACACACACGCACGCACGCACGCACACACACACACACACACACACACACACACACACACACACACACACACACACACACACACACACACACACACACACACACGTAGACGAAATAAAAACACTCACGCTGTCTTAATAACACACAAACACACACATGTGCACGCACACACATACACACACACACACACACATAGACAAAATACAAACACTCATACTCTCTTAATAACACACACACACACACACACACATTCACTTATACACACATGTACATAGGCCAGAGAGGCAAGAGAGGTAATTAAATATTAAATCTGTACAGATTCAACAGCTCCTTGCTCTTGCAAGCTACTCTCTACGAGAGAGAAATTGAGAGTGAAATGAATAAATTCTTTTTGAGTGTAGATTTTTTGGATCTGAGGCCATCAGGGGAGATTTTTTGTGTGTTGTGTGACATGAGCAGTGCTTTTGGAAAGGGGGGGGGGGGCAGATGGCTCAGGTGGGGGTGGGGACTCTCAGAGATGTCTCAGGGCTTAGTGTGCCTCAAAAACACCCTGTCAAACCTCTGCTCTGCTTCATGCCCCACAGCCCAACTACAACAACACGAAGGGAGGGGGGCAGAGAGAGAGAGAGAGAGAGAGAGAGAGAGAGAGAGAGAAAGAGAGAGAGAGAGAGGGAGAGAGAGAGAATGAAAGACAGATGGAGGGAGAAAGAGACAGATCAAGGGAGGCTGGAGGAAGAAGAGAGGGAAAAATGGCTTGCTGCGGGTCTTTTAAGAGCATGGCGATGAAGCTGTGGGACTCGGGAGGGGAAGCAGAAGGATGGAGGGAGACAAGAAGGCTGGATTGGCAGGGAGATGAGCGAGCGCTGATGAAAGAGTGAGAGATGTGAGGAGCGACAGAGGCACAGAGAGAGAGAGGGGGGGGGGGGCAGAGCGTGGGAGATTGAAGGAACAGCTTACTTTGGGATGTGTCCCTCAAAGGCGTAGGTCTTGTTGTCCCAGTCATCCGGATCGGGGGAATAGACCTTCCCCAAGATGGTGGTTGGCATTCGTCCTGCAGAGAGGAGGAGGTGGATATAGATTTAGACAGCTGTATATTTTGTGTAGGGGATTGACTGAGTGTGTGTGTGTGTGTGTGTGTGTGTGTGTGTGTGTGTGTGTGTGTGAGTGAGTGTGTGTGGATGTGTGTCTAAGTGAATGTTAAGTCTTTGTTCTACATTTAGATACAGGCTTTTTGAGAGTGGAACAAACATAATGGACATGGGCCAGGATTTGCCAAGAGGAAAAGCTTTTAAGGGGACTTGCACTCCACAGTCAGGTATGAGGTATGGAAACCAGTCGGAGATGTGACCCTGGGCTAATGCTGCTAATCTGGCCCTACCCTAACCAACGCGCAATATCCATTCCCTCCTCATTGTGCTCAGTGCTGATCATACTGGTGTCACTACCATGCTGAACAAAATGTACCAGGATCACAAATGACACATATATACATAATACTCATATAACTTATTCATACCAAGCCCGGTAAAAAGAAAGGAGTCAACGACTATGAAATCATGTGCTATGAAATCAATTTCCTTCTCTTAACAAACATTTTTAGCACTTACCCAAGAATAGTCACCTGTACAAGGGCTATGATGGCATTAAAAACAAAGTCTGAATGGTGCTATTTCAGAATTGGTTTATTGTTGAGTTTTTTTATTGAATTGAATTATCGAACATTTTTACAAGCTTTCCTTTTCTCTCTTATTTCTCGAGGGCATGCTAAGAGAGGTTTTATTGGAACTATGGGAGCACAAGACAAGACAAGACAAGATAAGACAAGACAAGACTTTTCAATGACTTTAGTCTCACCTCTATGGCTATTAATGTAGATCTCCTTCTCTCCCGCCTGGTGGGCATGATCGTTTTCATCTCCGATGGTGACCGTGAGCGTGTTTGTGACTGTCATTGGAGGGTGACCACTATCCGTCATGATGATGGGGAGGAAGAACTCCTTCTGGCTCTCCCGGTTGAACTCGCGCAGGGCGGTGATGGTGGCCGTGCCGTTGCCGTTGTCCTGCAGGTAGAAGTCGTTGGCGAGGCGGAACTCCAGCGGCATGGTGAAGGTGAAGGGCCCGCCGTTCTCCTCTGCGTCCCTGTCCACCACGTGCAGCAGCGACGACGTCTGGTTCAGCATCACCATCTGAGGTCCCAGAACGTTCTCCATCACTACGGGGGCGTACGCCGCCTCAAACTCTGGACCGTTATCGTTGACGTCCACCAGGGAGAGCTGGACGGTGGCGGTGCCGGTCAGCGCGGGCGTGCCGTGATCCGTGGCCAGGATGACCAGGTAGTGCTGGGGGGCGCTCTCCCGGTCGAGCGGGCTGGCCACTGTCACCAGGCCGGTCTGGTCCACGCGGAAAATGTGGAGGGGGTCGGACTCCGGGGCGATGCTGTAGGTGATCTGGCGGTTGAGGCCGGAGTCCGAGTCGGTGGCGGCCAGCGTGGCCAGGGTGGAGCCCACGGGCAGGTCCTCCCGGACGGGCGGCAGCGGCAGGAAGTGGGGGATGAAGACGGGCGCGTGGTCGTTGCAGTCGAGCACCTCCACCACGCAGTGCAGCACGCTGGAGTACTCCAGGTCCTCCACGCGCAGCGTCAGGTTGAAGCGCTGCTCGGCTGGACGCTCGTAGTCCAGTCGCTTCTTCAGGCGCAGCGTGCCGCGCCGCTCGGCGCGCTGGCTCTCCACGAAGAACTTCTGCTCGGGGTCGCCGGCCACCACGCTGAAGGTGAGCAGCGAGTTCTCGCCGGCGTCGGCGTCCTCGGCCGCCAGCTCCAGCACCGGGCGGGCTCGGCGCTCGGGGCCTCGGGACGGCGCGGGGCACGAAGCGCTCCAGGAAGCGCTGCACGCGGGTCGTTGGCGTCGCCACGCCAAGACGCCACGGTGGCCCGTGCTGCTCATGCCGCCGCCGTCCCGCGCCTCCACCACCAGCGTGTACGCGTCGGTCAGCTCGCGGTCCAGCCCGCTGCGCGCCACCGAGATGGTCCCCGTGGACGGGTTGATGGTGAACATTTCGCCGCCGCCGCCGCTCCCCAAGATCCGGTACGTGAGCACGGCGTTCTGGCCAACGGCCGCGTCGTCCAGGTCGGTGGCCGTCATCTCCATGACGGCGGTGCCCGGCAGCGAGTTCTCCGGCACGCTGCCGTGGCAGTTGTCGGGCGCGCAGGCGAAGACCGGCGCGTTGTCGTTGATGTCCCACACGTTGATGATGACGTCGGTGAAGCCCGTGAGCCCCTCGCCGCCCTCGTCCGTGGCCAGCACCACGAAGCGCCAGGCGGCACGCTGCTCGCGGTCCAGTGTCCGCTGGGCGTAGATCTTCCCTGTCACCTCATCAATTATGAACTCACTCTCCGCTCCTTGGCCATGGAGTGAATACCGCAGGGCTTCTTGGTCAGCATCCTTATCTGGGTCAGAGGCAGTTACCTACAACATCAAAGAGAACATTGCCTGGGTTTACTTCAGCGCGGCTAACTCTCCTCTTGCCTTTATTTTTTTCTTTCGCCGGAGCTCAACACTCTTTAATTATTGAAGGCTGCTGACACTGACTCATCCATGGGATCAGTCTTGTTTTGAAAACTAGTTCTCGAAAGCTATTCAGAGAAACTTTCCCCTTTACTCGTAGTCAAGAGTAGTCAAAAGTCTGCTCTCAAATAGCTCGAGAGCCTTTTTTGGTTTTGCCCTCCAGTGTCTGCAAATGAATCATTTTGCTTTCACAGAAAATGAAATACCCTAACAAAGGAGTTCAAACGGGCAGATCATAAACACAGTAGATCAGTTGGTAAATATCCAATTCAATTCAATCCAATTTGACTGATCATAATAAGAAAATCAAGTCTTTACTATATTCATCCCCAATTTGCTGTGTGATTGATGAAAATGGCCAGATAATCTATGAGTTTTCCAATGCCTTTCTCAAGTCACATTTGATTTTTGAATACAAGTGATTCTTGCTCCTTACCTGCAGAACAAATACAGGAGAGCCATCTAGCTCCTCTGTCACACTGCCATAGTACTCGTTCATGGTGAACACCGGAGCCTCATCGTTCTTGTTGACCACATTAACGTCCACGGTGGCGTAGTCCTCCCACTTCCCATCGGAGGCCAGCACGTGGAGGGTGTATCGCTTGTTCTGCTCATAGTCCAGAGGCTGCGCAATAAAGATGGTGCCCACCTCTGGCTCCACGTCAAACACCCCACCCGTGTTGCCTGACGTGATCTGGTAGCGGAGCTTGGCATTGGCACCTGTAAGGTGTGGCAGCAGATAAAGGTGGAGGCTGGGGACAGTGCTGATAAGGCTTGAACTCAACATGGCCTATAAATCTGCTGAGACCAACCAGTTTGGCAAAATCCATAAATGTCACTTCACACACGACAATCATCTTGGCACTTCGGCTCTTTTAATTCCAACACAAATAGCCTAAATAAATGAAAAACTTTGTGAAACCGCTACAATTACTTGGTGAAATTCCAGGTCGGTAAAAGCTAATTTGATGGTTTCTCTGTGAGTCTCAGCTGGCTTTAAAATAAACACTTGATCGTATATTTCAAGCACGGAGGCTCCGAAGGCTGGCTCCGTTTACTGCTGAGGAATTTTTTCGGGCGACGAGAAAAGTTGTGCGTAACCTGAACCCATTTAGTCTCACTTACTCTCATAATTAAGCCCTCGCTTCAAACCCAGAATTTTGTGCAGCCGGTAAAGACATCGACTGCACACGGCTGCCGCCAATTAGGCTGCTTGGTAAGGCACACCAGCACACCTCAATGGGAATCCAATACTCCCTCTGCTTAGGTGAACCAAAGGGAGAAAGAGAGATTTGTTTTCTCACAGGGTTTGGGAGTCTCGAAATCTATGTGCAACATGAAAGGGAGGTAGGGATAGCATGCTTAAGCACACTTCTTTGTGTTTGGAGGCACCAATTAAACAGTGGAATGTCGAAGGCAAACGAATGAAAACATCTTCACTTTTCTTATTAGTTTTTTTTTTCTTTTTTCTCCCTTTTCTTTTTTTCTACTACACTGTACTGCGATTTGATCCCAGAGGAGGCCTTGCAGAGTGAGAGCAAAAATATGTAAACAAACAAAAAGGATAAACAAACACAGTGCAAAGACGTATTCCCATGTGTGCCATGTTTTTATCTGTTCTCCATGGGCATGGGCTAAAGCCGCCATCCTGCTGACGAAGGGGAAATGGAGGAGGGAAGAAGAAACAATGGGCGGGGAGCCTTCTCAGAAATGACCCTTGGGGTTAAACTTGGAGAAATAACATCTCCTCACACACACACACACACACACACACACACACACACACACACACACACACACACACACACACGCACACACACACATTTCACTCGTTCGCTCTCGCTCTCCTAGCCTAATCTGCTGCTCCTGCGCTGAGATGGTTGGCACACTCTACCCCGGCCGATGCTGCGTCGCTCGGTGCCATGCCGAGGCGGTAAAGATGGAGCGTGCCCTTCTGCGTGGCCCAATCATCAGCGGCTCTCTGCAGGCACAGGCAGTATCCAGCTCCGCCATGATAAACGCCCGATAAAACCACTCGCCTCTTACTCCCCTGCCGCAACCACCACCACCACTGGCCTTCCCCTCCACCGCGCCTGGCCTGACGGATAGTCAGCGCACTACAGTAGCACCAGAGGGGGTGACCCCCCCGCCCCACCCCTCCCTTCATGGGCGGATTTATCAGCTGCTGGTTACAGTGGCTGGGGCCGGGGCTGGGGTTTGCTGGTTGAAAAGTGAGTGAGTTACGGCGGGAATAAACAGCAAAGGGAGCCTCGCGACAGGAGGACATTCAGAGAATACTGGCAGGGGGGCTGTCTGTTGCACTTGTTGGACCCACGTGCATGAGAGTACGGGGGCAGAGGGGAGAGGAGCCAGACAGAGAGAGAGAGAGAGAGAGAGAACGAGAGAGAAAATGAGAGAGAGAGAAAGAGAGAGAGAGAGAGAAATAGAGAGAATGAGAGAGAGAGAGAGAGAGAGAGAGAGATGCAGCTAAGCTGGTGAAAGAGCTTCTCTGGTTTGTGCAGAGGCAGTCTGTGCTCTCCTGAGTGGTACAGGGGGGAAAACAAGAGCTAATGCTTGGGAAAGGTCACCGGGGCTTGGGCGAGTAGTGGAGGAATATTTTCTGCTGCTGCAAACATGGAGCAGGTGGGAGAATTGACATGTCTGCAAATGGAAGAGCACAGCCGCGAGAGAACTGAATCCACAATATTCGAAAGGCATATATATTCTCCACGTCCTGCTGTGCACAATCAAATATTTAGTTGGTATGTTACATTCCTGGAAAACAGAAGTTCCAACATGCAAGCATGCAAAAATAAACATACATAACAACCATGAACTGATATTTGGCGATGATAACATGAGCTGGCATTTCAGAACTGGCTGACTGGTCCACCTACCTTCATCCTCATCATTAGCGCTCATGGTGACGATGGTGGAGCCAACATCAGCATCCTCGTCGACGTCGACTTCATAGACCGCCTGGGCGAAGATGGGCTTGTTATCATTGACGTCACTGATGAAAATGCGCACATACGCCGTGTCTGAGGGAGAGAAAAAGATTGGGAGATTAAACACAAGCGCTGCTCTTATTCTGTCAACCTGAGCCTCTCTCTCTCTCCTTCTATCTTTCTCTCTAACACACACACACACACACACTCATTTACTCACCCACATGCACACACACACTCATTCTCTTTCCCTAATCTTATCTCTCTTTCCATTTCATTTGTTTTTCCTGTATCATCTAGATTCTCTCTATTCTCTACACACATCCATGCGCCATTTTCTCCCATTCTCATTTACTTTCCATGCAACCCCCCTATCTCTGCCTCTCATCTTGGCCATGTTTTGTGTCTGATGCCATCAGTAGACAGATGTGGAAGAGGACCCCTGAGGGGCATGGCTGGGATTGATAGGGGAGTTGAGGGTGTGTGTGTGTGTGTGTGTGTGTGTGTGTGTGGGGAGGGGGGGATGCTGATATAATAGGCTTCCTTTGATATGAGTATCAAAAGGAACATAATTTGCAATATATTTCTGGAGATAAGATAAATTATTTAAGCCGGTTGCAAAAATCGGGCAGTTTAAAACAATGTTAAAGGAGTCAAACTGTGGGGTGTGGGAGAGGAGACGAGGGGGCATAAGAGCAAGAACAGCAGAGGAAGAACAGAGCCGGCCCTGAAATTTTCATGCCTCTCCATTCTGACAGTGAGACAGAGGCAGCAGACGCCATGTGTAGATGTGTGGATGGGGGAGACGCGGAGCTTCTGATGCAAGAAGCTGAGGCTCTCACTGGTGAACGGAGCGCTGCAGCGCTGTTTTGCCAACAGTGGCGTGGAACAGAGGCCCCTGTCAGTGGCTGACAGCTTCACTCAAGCTACAGAGAGACGTGGTCAGGATTACACCACTGCAGGAGCAACTCTCCTCCTCCACCTCCTCCTCTACTGCTTTTTAATCTCTCTTTCTATCTTTACACTGGCATGCCATCAATGCGTCACTACAGCCCCATCTCAGAGCCACCAATATAGCATCTAAAGACATTAAAGAGAGACTGTCTGTGTGTTATTTATTTATATACACTATATAAACAGTATATAGGGATGTTTGTGCTCATATGCCAATGCAAATGCCAGATATAAATACCTGCACACCTGATGTATGTGTGGAGGGTAAATATGTAGTGTATAGAAATACAAATTAAGAAATAGCAAGCAAGAGCCTAAGCCAGAGCATGAGAAGGAAACAGAGAGAGAAGGAACAAGGGGTGAGGAACTGATTCTAAATGGCAACAACACAGCCTGGGAGGAGATCACTGTGAAGCCTTGCCAGTCCTCTTTCTAGGCCTTCATTTAACATTTATATCAGGGGAAGAAATCTTTTTTTCCTTATTTGATTTCTGGTCGTTTTAATATTTAAGCACTGTTTACACTCAGAAATGTCATAATGAACAAAGCCAGGGGAGACACATTTGATAATCCATGACTATCTGGATAAAAAAAAAAACCACATTTCCCTCAGATGTAAACACGTGTGCCCTGGCAGAGCTGGTGAGTTGTTGGGATGAGGGGCAGCTGTTGGCCAGAGTGCTGGCAGATACAGATACAGACATACAACCTTCACATCTCTCCTGCGCTCATTAATATGGAGGACTGCTGCTAAATAAATCAAATACTCAGTTTTCAGTTTGTGGTAGTTAATGTTTAACAACTTACAATTTATTCAGAGTGCTACACTTACTGTAACAACCCATAAAGTGTGCGTGAACTGTTTTTCATGCATTTAAAAAAATGTGAAAATAACCACATCATAACCAATCCAAGTGAATCACATTAATTGATTTAGTAGGGTAAGGCTGGTGTTGTCGAATTCATAATAAATGGAATGGAATAAATGGATTTAAGCTGTTGGGGGTGTGGAGCTAAACCAGACTGTGGTGATCACTGGAGTCAGGCTTACCGGAGTTGGGCTGCCCATGTCTGCCCGGCCTAGCTGACTCCCATCCATCCACTGACTTCACCTCCAGCAGGTAGGAGCCCTTGGTCTCGCGGTCGAACACCGCCTCTGTGTAGATGGACCCCACCTCGGGATCAATGCGGAAAAACTGATAGTCCCCACTGCGGTCGTTCAGCAGAGAGTAGGATATCTGTGGACAGGAGGGTGCACGGTGGTCAGAGAACAGGGAGAGAAAGAGGTGCAGGGTCAGAAGCGTGTCCATTTTGTTCTGACATATTCAAGGTAGTTCAGGAAATTCAACTGAAGAACTAGAGGGCTTGGAGAAGTGCAGAAGTGTCTGGGTTGAACTGAACTGAACTGAACTGAACTGAACTGAAACTACTCTCAAACACACACTTATGATTTACCTACCATCATGAGTGTGACCCCTGAATGCCACTAAGGCACTTTGCCAACCCATTTTTAACTCCCACTTTAATTAAGTTGTACAGGAGCCGTGTGGGTTCATGCTCTATGCTCTATCCAATAATAATAACCTAGGGGGACCCCCTCAGTCTGTGCTTATTTTTACTCTCCGTCACAAAGACATATTGCCTCCCAGTTTGCAGGTAGCAGGAAAATCAAGACCTATTCACCTGAGAAACAATGAGCCCTTCTGAGTGCTGCGCCAAAAGCTTGACATGACAACGAGGTGCTCAGGCTGATTCTGAATGGCCCCCAGCGGCCTCAAATAGCAATTATCGCATACAATTCATTGAGCGGCCGCTGTAAAACAGCACGACATGTTTGATAAATGGTGCCCCGCTGTCTGAATTAGCACAAATAGTGAAAATAAAAAGCTGAATTAAATGTAATGCCATAATAAAAAGCTTGTAGGGGGTCAGGTTATTAAAAACAACTGGCATCTTCAATGGACAGAGAAGGGGGGAGCAACTACATTAGCATTTACGCCCACAAATGATATTCATTATCTAAATGTGAGAATGCATAGTCGCTATGATTGAGTCTGCTATTGAGAGACTACTGAAGCCAGTGAAACTAATTAAGCAGCCAAGGACAGCCTTGTGCTCGCAAAGCATTCCATGTAAAAAAAAGGGCAGATGAAATCCAACCCACACTATCCTTGAAGTCAAATCAATTATCAGACAAACATCGCGAGGCTCTACGGTTGAGAGAAATGTCATGAACACTGTGCATGAGAAGAGATACAGAGATTGAGAGAAAGAGAGAGAAGGAGAAAAAAAACATTAAAAAGAATAAAAGAGACGTTTTTTAAGAAAAGGAGCTTATTTGCACAGCCTTCTCTACACATACACAAGGATAGGCGGGTCATTAGGTCAGTACTGAGAGCCTATAGACTGCACACGTAGACCTGACTAGGAGTATTTTCTGTTTTTAATGGATTATTACAATAGTATGCACCTCAATCTAGGAGTCACCCTCACATACATATACACTGAGGCCTGCCGAAACAGCACACTTCAAAATAGCAAAATTATGTGAAGTCGAAACATTTATTTATGAATGCAGTACACGCATACATCTCCATTGCAAATACATTAAGATAAACAGTCTTTGTAGCACATAATTTTGAGAAAACACTGATAACTTCAAAATGCGAATGTAAATTGGGTCTGTGTTTCTAATTAATCTCTTATGCAACCATCTATTGCGTAACTAATATGATACAGGAAATGAGTTTGGGGCAGGAGCACATCGGAGCGGGTCATGGGTGACACGGAGATTTCCATACAGCTGATACTGCAGTTGGTAGTCTACGCTGTTTGGACTTGGAATGAGGAATGAGGGCTGGAGGAAACAGGCGGGTTTGAAAAGTGGCCAAGGAGGCTGCTCACACATTGATCAACATGTGTCTTGGTTGAGCCATCTCAGATCACATATTTGAATTGCCACCTCCACTTCATTTCCACTAGCAACCACCAAATGGATTATTAAGCAGTCGAAGACAACAACAGTTTAGTCATTTGTGTATTTCAACTTGTTTGTAGCCTAGATGCCATTACCCTACAATATTTGCAGTCTTCTTAAACTGCCTGTTTATCTTTCAGATAAGTTTGACATCTAGCAGTCTCATACAGCCACCAGGCCTGAGATGCCCCAGACACCAATAACCTATTTGACACCAGACAAAAGGAAATTGGAAAAAAGAATGCCATGGACCCTATTTGTATTTATTATTCCTTTTCAGTTTGAACATTGCTAAGGGCTTCATTTGATAAAAAGCACAGGGATACTTGAACTTTGCATTTTTTGCAGTGTTTTTAGTTTATTTTGCATGACAGTGTCATGGATGGAGCCCTGGTTCAGGAAAGATTAGTGACTGTCAGTAAAAGCAGGTGTATCTTCATCATAAAATACGTGATAATACTGAGCTTTCCATACATACACAAATCTAGGCTGACCTGAAAATGATTCATCCTTTCTGATGCATTAAAATATCGTTGTCTGCGGGAAGATTCCATACACAGTAGCCTAACCTCACATAATAAAGCATAACATTTTACTATCTTTCCATTATTCTTTACTTCTCCTATGCGTCGTGTGTGCTATCAGTTGATTATACTGTATAATGAAGATGGAGGTCCTCACAGGCCAAGGGCTGTAAGACTGAGGGGGAATTACACACATGTAGGTGAACACACATTCTGGGCTGTCTAATTAACTGCAATCTGCCATGATTCTTAGCTGCTGGAATACATTTTCCCTCTAGATTATCTTCAATTGGAGGACGTGGATGGCTGCAAAAGGATTGCTTCCTTCTCATGCATTTGAGTGGTGAGATTGTGGGATGCTCCTGCTTGACCTACGGCTTACAACTCCTTCCTCATCCCAAATGACTTAGACTTTGACATAGTCTGGCTGCTTTACATAAATGTGTTCAGTATCTATGTTCAGTCCCTATTTGCTATGTTCCTAAAGGATAACATAGTGGTTAGAGAAGGTGAGTATCATGCAGAGGGTCCTGTGTTTGATTCTTGAGAGTGGTGAATACCCAAGGGGGTATTGGCGGACGTTCGGAAAGCATACCACCTATGGGAGGGTCTGAGGCATGACCATGAGCATTCCATTGACCCCCAATTCATTTTGGCATCACAAACATGTCATGAAACATCTAACACCTAACATGAAGGAACAAACTCCTAGAACCCTCATCAGCTGTTGTAGGCTTGTCCAAAATACTATAACGTAGATACATTTTCTATATTGTTCTGATGCGCATAGACTATTGTAAAGTAAAATACTTAAGGCATACAGGTACAGTATGCAACAATACATTTGTTTATAATACATTAACATACAGGTATGTAACAATACATTTCTTTATGATAGTGTTTATGAAGGTCACAGTGTACTGCTTTTAATTATAAGATTTATTTCACTTGACTAAGCAAGGATTCATGACAATAACTGCGGAAATCATAGATAAGCTTGACAGTGAGAAAATAAGAGTCTTATGCAAGCTACTGCCTATCCAAGAGTCAATTATTTAAGATCAAACAGGAGAGCATGCTGAAAGAGCAAAAGCAAACTGTGTAACATCACCATCCAATTTATGCTCAACTAGCCACGTCAACGCAATGCTAATATTATCACACAAAGCAGCTAGGCTCACAGGGATTTATAATCTTTATTAACTTAATCAGCAGAAAGTAAAATCAACCTTAGTCCTAATTCCTCTGTTGTTGAGCTCTAATATAGTGGGTAAAAGCTGATAATAGCTCATTAAAACATGAGTGTTGTCCAGTTTGCAGAGGAATTTGATCTCGGCATGTTAGAGCACGCGGTCAGCTTTACTCACCTTTCCGTTGAGGCCGAGGTCCAAGTCGTTGGCCGACACCTGCAGCACCAGGGTCCCAATCTCTGCCCCCTCGGTCACGGAGGCCTCGTAGATGGATGAGGTGAAGAAGGGCACGTTGTCGTTGACATCTGTCAGGCAGGATGCAGGAACATGCAGCAGTGATTTTTCATCGTTTGGCTCGCTCGGTTTTCTCTCTCTCTCTCTCCCCCTCTGCTTGTCGTCAGGAGGCATTTTAATAAGGTTCTAAGGCCACTCTCCCCTACTGAATTACAAAAGCTTTTCAGCTGTCACAGCTTTATACACCACTGGGTATCCTTGGCTAAACATTTGTTGACAGTGATGAATAGGAGCCTTCCAATGCAGCCACAAGAGACTCTGAGGGACATCAAAGGCCCCTTGTTGACTCTAAGGAGCGGATTTCTCTTTTTTTTCTAAAGCTTTTAACAGAATCCTTTTTTGTTAAGAAAGGAGGTGGAAATTATCCTCTGCCTGTCCTTCAGTCACTCACCACAAACTTAGCGCAACCTTTACTTTTGAAATGTAAATGGATGTGAATATTTGACATGTTGCCTCAAATGAGCATGCATTATCAATGTGGTACTCACTTGACACAAAACTCATCAAGTGGGGCACAAACTAAGAGTGATTTTCCTCGAAATGCTGTTCCGGTGAGACATCCTAGGACAGCTCATTTCAGGTCAAACCCTTAATGGGCCGACTGACTCTAATCTCTATCTGATGGACTTGAGGGTTTTCATTTTCTCAGTGTAAAAAGTCTTAATCCATGAATTAAACACAAATTCTCCCCAGCAGCCGACCTCATCTGGCCTCTCACTCCTAGATCTGAGCCCCCTGCAGTGGGCATTGCTGCGGTCCAGATTAAGAAGAGAGCACAGGAGGCAAATGAGGTAGGGGGCAAAAACCAGGCAGATTAATTATTCCTCCACGGTCTCTAAAGAACCATCAGGACTGATTAGTTGAAAGAACTTGTGTGAGAGATGCACTTCAAGAGATAGAAAAAGGGATTGAACGGGATTGAAGGGATTGAACGGTGGTATGTCATGAGTCATATAGAGACGCATCACATTACTCTTATGGTGCTATTCCAAAGGGCAATATTTTCTTGGGAAAAGAGTGAGGCTGTGGCCATTACCTGTGACGTTGACGTAGACCGTGGTGAAAGCAGCGAGGGGCACAGCGGCGACATTCTGGGCACGCACACGCAGAGTGAAGTGGCGAGTGGTCTCGTAGTCCAGCGGCTCGGCCACCAGGATGGAGGCGGAGCCGTCTTCGCGGTTGGGCGTCAGGTAGAAGCGCACGGGCATGTTGGTCTCCGGCACCATCCCATCCTCCAGGTTATAGGTCACCCTGGGGTCTCCCAGCGGTGAGGTGGCTTTGACCGTCTGATGGTTTCACACAAGGACAGGAGATGTGCAATTTACACAAGCTGGAGCTGCCTGAAGCCCAAGCAATCTAAATGCATATTTGTGGGCCATCAGAGGCTGCATGTGGTACAAATTACCAGCAGTGAAATATGATAATTGTTATTGAAGCCCTCGTTAAAACCAAATTTTGAAAAATTGCATACTTGGTTCAAAATGAATACAGCCCTGTGGCTTTGTGCGTGGTCAGACATGCATAATCATTACCGGTCATCCCATATGTGAAAACACTGGCAGCAGACGAGGCAGTTCGACGGAAAGTAAACCTCCCTCCTAATCATCTGTCTCCGCTCAAAAAGTGAGCGAAGCAAACATCTCCTTGCCCTAGCAATTAAAACGGGAAGCAAGCTCCACTACACCCCCAGCTAACAAGAAAATAAATATTTTTTACAGTGGATCCATGAAAGCAATACAAGTCACTCCATCTGTACATCCATCCTTCCCACGCCCAGCAGTCTCTCCCTCCTTAAATAACATATTCATCTGCATTTTTAACAGCCTTAATAGCCCATAAAGGATCCAGAGAAACTCTGGCAAATTAATTTCCAATCCTGAAGCAGAGGAGTGGTTTAAAAAGAATGAAGTGGGGGTAAGAAGTCGGAGTAAATGGCCATTAATAATCCAGGGTGAGTGATTGGTCCTCTCCCCAGTCTGATGGAGGGGGTGAGGCAGTGCTTTTAAAAATAGACACCCTGCTGGACTAGGGGGTGGTGGGTTGGGGATTGGGCTGTGTGGGGTCGGGTGGGGGAGAAGAGCCTGATGGGAATGGACTGTCTTAACGGAGAAGGGCTGTCCCAGGACATTAAGGACACATGGAGAGGGGAAGACCAAAAGTAAGTTCTCAAAAAGCTCAAGATCACTTTCTGCAGTTGAACTGTATTAACTGTGAAAGTCTAGTCAACTGAATATTACCACAAGCACACACACTCAGTACCTGTTATTATCTGCAAGGTTAAGTCTGAATGAGAGTTTTCCACACGACAGCTCGTTACGACAATCATGGGTTACCTCAGAGCAGAGTCATGGTGATCAGTGCCACATGCATTGTGTTCAGTGTAGAGGTTAAAGGGGACCTCACACACAATGACACCACTGCGTTTTGAAGCACATTATGTATAATGCTTTGTGCAGTGCAATGACCAGCAGAGCACAAATCACTTAGTATCTGAGAGGGCCGCAGGGCTTTGGTCTTAGGGAATATGATGCATAGCTCTATGCAATGCATTTTGCACATCATGGACAAAACAATAGCGTAAACACATTGGACGAGCAACCCACCATGCAATAGCACGTTTTAAATTGCTATTTTTATTCAGTAACACACAGCCTTTTGGAGTGCTTGAAGCACACAAATAATGGGCATAGTGGCAGCGATGGGGCTCTGAGCCCTGTTTTAATGGCCAAGTAATCCATAGCAAGGACCGGAAGGTTGTCAGTTCAAACTCCAGACGGGATTTGTTGCGCAGCTGAGCAAGGCACTTAACCCAAATTGCTTTTGCTAAATGTCCTCCCATAAAATCGGCCATATGCAATTCGCTCCGAACAAGCTCATGAGCTAAATATTACACCAAGCATGTGGCCTTTGGCAGCAATAAGGCTGTGCTGTAAAAAAAAGGTGTCCTGTTATTAAAAAAAGAAGTTGTGTTCAGACAGCTAATGCCTTAGCCAGGCTGCATGACGTACCACTACGGGTGTGTCCCTGACGGTGTTCTCCGGTAGGACCACCTCATAAGTGTCCCTCTCCCACTGTGGGGGCTGGTTCTTCACGTTGGTGATGGTGACCGCCAGCTCGACTGAGCTGCTTCGGTTTCCCCCGTCTGTGGCGGAAATCTGCCTGCTGATGTAGGATCTCTGCAACCAAAGGAACACGTCAGTCAGACTTCACTTTTCCCCTTCAGCACTTAGAAAGTCTCTCTCTCTCTCTTTCTCTTTCTCTTTGTCGGCGTGTGTGTGTGTGTGTGTGTGTGTGTGTGTGTGTGTGTTTCCTCTCTGGCACCTTCCAAGCACTGATGTCAAAGTGACACCCCCTCTGCTGGTTTACAGTTTACAGCAGCCGTGTGTATGCGGGACCCTCACACACACCAGCGCCTGGCTGCCTTGCGGCCACACCAGTTACTCCCAGGCACAACTGTCCCGCTCTGTCTGGACCACTGTCACCATGGCAACAGCCTCACACTGGCTCTGTGTGGTAAACATGCCTTCGGATCATGAGGCAGATTGTGCATAAATTTGGCATCCACATGACACTACTTAACAGACAGACAAATAAAAGCACCGCCAAGAGTATCCCATGCTGATAAACATTCAGTGTAGCCTGTAGGCAAAGTTACAAGCTAGACATATGTATTCAAATCAAGGGAGAAGTACTGCACTAAGCAACAATTAGGTAACTAGGTGACTCACATGTAATTATATGTAAGTGCATTAATTTCTGTGAACAGACCTTGGAGTCCATTTTCCCGCTTATTCCACTGTTGCCACATGCATTGTGTTCATTTCCTGTTGAACGTTTTAATAGCTAAAACTGTCTTGTTTGTAGAACTAATTTCTTCCGACATATCAACTCAATTCTCAACTTGCAGGACAAACTGCCATTACTAGTTCTAAATGGATAGTTGCTACGGCCAAAAGCCAGTCGTTAGTTCTATCTCTCCCGTTGTCAGGCAGGCATATCCCAAGATTCTGATGAACTTTAGCTTTGAAACATCACTATTTTACTTAGCCTGCTGTCATCCATCTAGCTAAAAGCCACCTCCATGATATGCTACAATGTTACTATGTTCTGAACGTCTGCATTTTACAGCTCGGATGCAACGTGACGGTTAATTTAAACTTCACAACGAGTTTGGCGAATTAATATACAAGTGTGATACGGCCAAAAAAATGGATCTACTTCATAGGTGTGCAAATAACATACGGTTAATGGTCGTTCTAAATGACGTAGGACAATGGGAAATTCAACCAAGCAGTGGAATATATATATAT
Organism: Alosa alosa; assembly: GCF_017589495.1. Classification (NCBI taxonomy): domain Eukaryota; kingdom Metazoa; phylum Chordata; class Actinopteri; order Clupeiformes; family Clupeidae; genus Alosa; species Alosa alosa. Next base: position 27,490,356 of record NC_063202.1, read on the forward strand.
GGTATATTTATATATATGGTCTGAACTCCATGTGGGACTGACTTGTGCCTGATCCTGCTGTTTTAATACAGAGTTAGTTCTGAACCAGATGGAACTGTACAAGAACAGGACAGCTGAATGCAAATGTTCTTCCAACTGCTTTCTTCCTACCTTGTGTCCCTCTCCCATTCCGTTCCACTTGGTCCTGCATTTGATTTTTTTTTAGGAGAAAGATGTTGATGTGATGTGCTGTGGCGATGGCGAGGGACTGACCTGGGAGATGGGCTGTTTGACGTAGACCCAGCCAGTGACCGGGTTGACCTGGAGGTACTCAGGCTGCTCTTTGGACATGGAGTAGGTGATGGCCGCGTAGGAGCCGTAGTCATCATCGTGCGCAGCCACACGCAAAAAACTTGTGCCAGTCATGGTGTCCTCACGCAGGAAGTCTATGGAATGAGAGTGTATTCACACCATTATTGGAGTGAATACCCCAATAATGATGCTGGTGTGTGTAGGTGTGTGTGTGTGTGTGTGTGTGTGTGTGTGTGTGTGTGTGTGTGTAGTGATGTGGGTCCAGGTGAGTGTGTATTTTCATATTTTCATATATCTGTGTATCTTTGTATTTTTATGAACTCACATTCATATCGGAGGTTCTCGAACTTGGGGCTGTTATCGTTCTCATCGAGGATGAGGATGTTGAGCTGGCAGATTCCAATAAGCGGGTCGGCGGCCTGGTCGGTGGCTGTCACCGTCACGGCGTATTCTCTCTGCCGCTCACGGTCGAACTTCCTGGCCGTGACGATCACACCTGAGATCAAATCATTTCCGCGGTTATCAGTCGGCCGCTCAGGCTCCCTGGCACAAAACAAAAGGTGCGCTGTCTGGCCAGCGTCGGTCTGCCGCACGGCTCTGATCTGTGATTCTGATGCATGTCAGAACTCTATTACGGATGCATCCCACCGAGCTTTTCACAGCTGCGCCGGAGTTTGATTAACTTCCTACCGGCAGCCTATTCCAAAAGCACAGGAGTGCGTCTCTCTTAATATAACACTGTGAGCGTGATGGACAGCAGAATACACCTCCAGCCATTACAGCTTTTGGACAAACCTAATGTAAAATGTGTGTGAATGCTCAAAAAGAAAGTGAAGTTATGTAGAATGTAGAGTCCATCCTTTCTTTTTTTCTCTCGCTCCATTCCTTTTCTTTCTCTCGCTCCATTCCTTAGAAGTTCACTGATTGATGGGCAGTGAATACTTATATTTTCCTAAGTGATTCATTTCTTTGAAGAGGATAGGATTTCTTAAACGCTGTCCCTTTCTTTCTTGTGTGATTGCCAACACACTTCTGAAAGGATGTGATTAAAGTGAATTAGATTGAACTTTGAAAATTGGCAGAGCTCTTCAAAGCATGAACTTTAGCATATGAAAAAGAGGTGGAGTAAAGAGAGTGCCAAGCGTAGTAGGGAGGGAGAGAGACAGACAGACAGAGAGAGAGAAAGAGAGAGAGGGAGAGAGAGAGAGAAAATGGGAGGACACAGACTTCAGACACCATTACCCCAGGCAGACGGTGGAAGGGTTATGGTTAACGGAATCACAGTCAATTGGAGAATGATCAGCTACTCCATCAATTTCTGTGAGGTGTAACTCAGAAAGGGACACACCTCCCAAAGTAACATACAGTCGTGGCCATGAGTTTAAGATCACACTTCAGAACGCTTCTCCACGAAGGTCCCTGAATCAGCTCATTTCACAACTGCATAGTCAGCATCAGTCTCACAATACTTATCCTTCTCACTAATAACTTCTCACTAATCACTCATTTAGAATAGCCTCTCTGGTGAAGAACCACAATGTGTGCCCTCTGCACGTGCATGAGTGAGGCTTTTTAACCCATTTGCTTGGGCTTTTAGAAAAGGCAACAACACAGCCAAGTGCTCAGTCAAGTGTTTACTTACACTACACTACATTGAAAATTGTGAATTGATTACCATTAGGCCAACGTAAGGATGATGACATTTCATGCAATCAGTTTAATTAATGATGCACTAACTATTTAGAAGAAATTAGTACATTTTCAAGATGGTCTTAAAAATTTGGCCACGACTGTAAGGAAAACCATATCTGTATTTCATAATGAACAGCACAGCAGTAGTGGCTATTTCCATTTCTGCAGTCCTGGCATATAGGTACTTTTTTTCAGGACAACCTTCCAATAAAGGACTAATTATTGTGCAAAAATCCAACTGAGAGATCCCCATATTTATAGCCCACCCATATTAAGTAACTGAAGAGCTGGCAAAAAAGTACAGCGATGGCATTCTCACCGGAGTTCCTTTGCTGAACAGCAAGACATTAACATATAGTCCCTCTTCACATCACCATATTAGAACACGGCTTAACTATACCAATAATGTCTCACCACAACATAGCACCAAAACGAAGCAATATGTGCATTTGAGGCTGTCCACATTGCCAAATGAGTAGTGTGTGTGGTGTTGCGGTAGAGCAGCAGCACTGTGAGGAGCTATGGTTATTTGTTTGGCCAGTGTCTGTGTTGATGGACTACCTGTGACTGGGTCGATATTAAAAGCGGGGATGGTGCTGTCCCGGTGCATGAAGCCATACGTCACTTTCCCATTGGCCCCCTCATCTGCGTCCACGGCGTGCACCTGCACCACGAATGTCCCCGCCGGCTGGTTCTCCAAGACAGAACTCCGCTCCTTATACTGCTGACACTGTGGATGGAGAGACACAGAGGGAGAGAGGCAAAGGAGAGAGAGCATAGAAATAAAGTGAGAGGGAGGGGAAGGGTAAGTAAAGCTGGTAAGTAAAGACTAAACACTAAAATGGAACCAGACAGCAATCACTGTCTAAAGTAATGCGTCCCATTGAAAAGAGTAGTAGGGAAGTTAAATGGCAGAAATTCGGTCTCCAATAGAAAAGGACAACATAAGAAACATGTGAGAGGAAAGGGGAAGAGAGGAGAGGAGGAGTGCATGTTGGGCCAGTAAGGATGGAGGGATGGGCCCTGTGTAGAGTGTAGAGGAAGAGAAGCGGAAAAAATCTATTTAATCCTGCAATATTTTTCCATGTTGAGGCTCATCTGTGTTTTATAATTGAAGAGGCCTTGAATCGATTCCACCCAGGTGGATGACTGGGGAAGAAGCAAGAAAGCAGAGATAATTGGGCCATGCTCTGGTGTGTGTGTGTGTGTGTGTGTGTGTGTGTGTATGTGTATGTGTGTGTGTGTGTGTGTGTGTGTGTGTGTGTGTGTGTGTGTGTGTGTGTGTGTGTGTGTGTGAGAGAGAGAGAGATATAAAAAAGGCTGATGAAAGGGAAGAAACAGTCCAAATAACTGAATTAAAAACCTCCCCAACTCCCCAGTTCATACCATTTTTAAGCTATTCTCTGAAGAAATTGAGACAATTGCAAAAAATAAGACAGGAAACGTCCTTCTTCCTTCTCCTGCTAGTGCCCCCCTCTCCCCTTCCCTCCCCCCCCTTCCCTGAACCATCCTACAAACCGTACTCCTGCAACATCCCTGCAGCCAACTCCGAGGTCAGAGCTCATCCTGCAAGCTAATGCCCCAAGAGGATTCTGGGAGATGAAAGACACCTTTGGCAGATTCAAAAAACTCCCCCATTCCAATGCAACTATACAAGTAAACACACAAACACACACACACACACGCACACAAAAAAAGAAGAAAAAAGGCAATGCTCCCTATGCCCCTCACTCGGAACATTCCGGATCCTGGCTCCGGCACAGACGGGGCCAGGGCTCGGGAGACGGCGCTCCTCTTAGGAAGGAGTGAGTCACTGATGTTCACAAATCCACAGGAACGGACTGAGTCTCCGCCAAACACATAAAACCTGAGGGGCTGATGAAGGGGGAGAGGGGGAGGAGAGGAGGGCGCAAACTTCACATGAAAGCCTCCCGCTCTCTGCCTGCTGGGCTCCCCACTCCCATACTGAGCGGCGAGAGTGGTGGTGCCGCAACACACACACACACACACACACACACACACACACACACACACACACAGATGCATGGAGAGAGATGCACTGGAGAGACACAGGCCAAGATACGGGGCACAGGAGATGCAGACAAAAATGCAGAGATAGATATTCGTGGGATAATTTGTAACCAAAGCTGAAGGCATAGTAGTCTCCACACGTAACTATAACGTTAAACAAGCTCAGATAGCCCAATTCAAGGAAGCTGAAAAGGAGCTGCAAAAAAACACCATCTTCATCCTTTTGAAACAGCGCCTGACCTCACGTAAGAGGAGGCTAAATCGCATTTACCTCCTAGCCGCGCTGTTGAGACGTGGCTCAATAGACAAAAGCACTCCCAAAACACAGGGGGGGGGGGTCTGCCAAGAGGCAGGTCCATGGCACACATAAAGCCCAGAGGTACAGAGCAAAGAGGGAGGAGAAGAGAGACTGCAGGGCTCCAGACTTCCAAATATCTCTAGGGTTAAGCCCATCTCATTTGAAATTGAGACATCGGCAGAACGCAGGTAGGCCCATGATGATTCGGCAGATATTTCAAACGCTTAATTAAAAAAAAACCTTAGATGATCTAGAAATAGAGTGGCTGGGCAGGCTAATCACTCCACTTGGGGATAGAAAGAGAGATGGAGAGAGGGAGAGAGGGAGAGAGGGAGAGAGGGAGGGAGGTGAAGATGAGAGGCAGAAAGAAAGCGAGAGAGAGAGAGAGAGAGATGAAGAGAAGATAGGGGATAGGTAAACAGACCGAGCGCAGATTTGTAGATGGGGAGGGTGATAGGATTAGATGGAGGAGCAGAAATGCTTAATGAATCTCTAGATAACAGGTCCACCATGAACACTAGGATTCTTAATCACATATACTCATATGAAAAAGGGGGGAAGACTGAGAAAGATGCAAAGGAATGAACAATACAAGTTCTCATCACAGTTCATCATGGGACAGACAAAAGGTGAGGAGGGCACACCTGCTCGAAGACAGGCTTGTTGTTGTTGACATCATCGACTCCCACCACGACCTGGGCTGTGGTGGACAGGGGCTGTGGACCTCCGGAGGCGTTGTCGTCCGTCGCTGTGACGTTCAGCACGTATTCCACCCCCTGCAGCCTCGGGGGCGGGCTGGAGCGGAGGCGGATCAAACCTGCACAGACCAATTACAAGGCTTTTTTAATTTACTGCGGCGACCTGTTCATCTTAGCAGGACCATTCTGAACACCGTACCAGTGTGCCGCACAGCAGCATTTCCGCTGCACAGAGGACAATCTGATAGCCTTTCACAAAAAGCCATTTCTCACACAGTGGAGAAAATAAAGGCGATTCACATGAATACATACATTTCTATGGGGACACGCCTTTGTAAGTGGCTTCACACAGCCTTGGATTAAACAGTGCTGCTGAAGGCATGTGAGAGGATGAATGAAAAGAGGAGGATGAATAGCGCCCATTATGGGCATCAGTGGCCCCATGGTGGACCTAAGCACAGTGGTCTGCTTGATGATTAACTGGAAGATTTTGCAGCACTCAGAGATCACGAGCTGTGAATGGACAGCAGGTTCAGTGACCGAACAGTCTGGCAGGTATTCTTTCTCCCTTCACAGCTTGTTTTCCCCACTTCCTAACTTCAATAATTTATTTGCACCTTCATACACTCACGTCCATCAGCTTGTTTGTCCTTTCTTTTATCAGCTCTGTGTCCCAATCTGCCGCATGCCTTCTCATACCTGAACTAATACCCCCAACCTCCTGATGTCCTCACTGGCTGCATGACTGGCAGTGTGTTCTCCTTCAAAGTGCCAGTCTCTAGTGCTGATAGCTCAAAGGCTAGCCTACTCCTGTCCCCTCGGTGCCACGGCAACACATGGTGACACTCGTCCATCTGCGGCCGATGGGCTTTCTCTCTCCTAACGACCACGACCCTTCTCCTCTCCTGAGGCCTGGGGAAAGTGAATGAGTATTCACTCTGTGTGTGTGTGTGTATGTGTGTGTGTGTGTGTGTGTGTGTGTGTGTGTGCACACGCACTCTGAAGGAGAGTGTGGGCGGCCAATTTCCATCCCTCACACGGTCTTGTCTTCTTGATGACATTTCCATTTGGAGCGAATGTGAGTAAGTATGTGACTGAAACACTTGCATACCGTATATGTATGCGCCTGTACCAAGTGTGTGCCTACAGTATGTGTGCGTGTGTGTGTGTGTGTGTGTGGTGCGTGTGTGTGTGTGTGCGGGCGACCGTGTTCAGACATGCTTAACAAGTCGCCTTTTATTTGCAGAGACAGAGGGAGCCCAGGGGGCAGGGGCTGACCCAGCAGACTCCAGGAGGGGTACTGGGAGGGGGGGCACGGCTGGACCATCACTCACCCCAGCAGCTATCGCCCCTCCTATCTCTCCTCTCCTCAGGGGGAACATGAAAGAGCCCTCCATCAGAAGCTGAGGTGCCCACACACACACACACACACACACACACACACACACACACACACACACACACACACACACACACACACACACGTACGGAGGCACAGGTGTCTGGTCCCCCTGGTCCCGCTGCACTGACACTACAGCACATGCTGCTGGGGCCATAGAGGTGTGCGGATGGCAGAGAGGATATGAGATCGATTCTAATTCCAATCAGAAGCTCCAGGGCTGCTGGTGTCAGGGGCTGGAAGAGACAGAGAGGACGAGAGGGTGGGGCTGGGGGTGATAACGCAGTAGGGGTGTGTATGTGTGTGTGTGTGTGTGTGTGTGTGTGTGTGTGTGTGTGTGGGGGGGGGTGCTGGAGGACTGAGGAGAGCTCCAGCACAGAAACAGCATCACACATGTACACACGCAGTCCCTAACAACAGTCTTGTCACCCCTTTAAAAATTTAGTTTTTTTAAGCAATATACACACACTTTTGGAGTCTTTTTTGAGAAAGCAAACAAACCAGGACCATTTCAATAGCTCAACACAACTGAAACCACAATTGGTTTCCCCAAATTCAACATAAAATATCACCAAAATGCTGCGGAAGTGAATACTGTCAAACTGACACGGTCAAAAGTCTTGTCACCCTTCACCAAAAGTGTCTTTGGCTCTGATAAAAGCACACTTTTCATTGTTAAAATCCAGTGCTAAGGTTATGGGTAGTCAGACATCAACTGTGAAAGGATTCCTGAGAAATATCAATCCATTTCTAATAGACAATAGACTCAAGTTTACTAAAGTTTCTTTTCTATTGGTTTCTATGGACAGTATGATGTTTTCTCCAAGGATGTCCAAATATTTGGAGCTGATAATCAGTGCCAGAGGAAGCAAAACAGGACTAGAGTATCATCTGGCCATTGCCATGCTTCACTTTAAACATGGTGCACTTTTCAGAGTATTCTGCATTCTTCTTCACAACTGAAACCAATTGTTGTTTTAGTTGTGTTGAGCTATTGAAATGGTTCTGGTTTGTTTGTGTTCTCAAAAAAACTCCATAAGTGTGAGTATTTTGCTTAAAAAACAAACATTTCGAGGACGAGGCGCCATTCAGTGCATTCAAGCTTTTCTTTTTACCAGCTAGGTCAGACTCTCATACACTCCAAACCAGCACATATGCATGCCAACACACACAAACACAGCAAGAGAGATCAGGGGAGAAAAAATGCTCCAATCCAATTATTTGCATCAGACCGCTGAGAAACAGATCCTCTCACAGGAACATGGTAAAGGTCAACCAGTAGAATGACACCAGACCAGCTCCTCTACTCCCATCTTTTCCTGCCCGGGAGTTTGGTGTATTCTGTTTATGATGTAGCCTCCCTCGCAGTGGAGGACAAGCTGCTTCCATCTCCAGTAATATACTCCCTAGTCTTGGACTCAGTTTCTGGAGGTGTTGCTGGGTTGTAAAATATTTTGTAGTCACGGCTCTTAGTTTTGAATTACTATTTTATTATTTTTTTCACTCAACTTGACACAGAGTCCAAATGGGGAAAAATAAGGGTATGAAAAATTCATATATGTAAATCTTTTTTTAGAGCATAACAGTGTTAGCACACATAATTACAGCCCCTTTCATCTATAGTAGCATAGACCACTCTTTACCACAGATTTAAGTATTGGACATGACAAGAGTGATTCCTATACAGTATTCCTATAGTATATGTTTTTTATCAGTGTATGTTTTTAGTTTTTACTGGCCGTTTCCAAATGACAGTACAGTTTTCATTTTGAGTTCTTTGTATGCTTCATATATGAAACCTGTTGGACAAAACGGCTACTGGATTTCTGCCGAGCATCTGATGGTGCTCATGGTAACAGGCAGCAGTGATAACAGTGTCCTCTATCCTAGTTGGGTCTCCTATGCTGAATGCAGGCTTCAGAGCCAAACAAAGGAGTGACAATAACCAATACTTTATAAAGCTGAACCTCTCAGGCAAAGCCTGAGATATTCCAAACTCATTTGTGCAGTCAATCAAAGGAACCATTTGCCTTCGTGTTGATGCCATGGAGTTGGATTTTCAATCAAGGTATACACAAACACACACACACAAAAACAAAAGACAAAAGATAATCGAAAATCGACAAAACAAGCCCTCAGTAAACCTTAACATGAACCATTCCAAAATATTTGTTTGTTTATCCTCCCAATTGTACAAGGGTAATAATTTGCTTTCATTGTCACCTTTCCTAGGATTTATTAAAAAAAAAACTGTTTTTTAGTCATCTAATTTGGGATGCATCGAAATGTAATCATTTCAACATTACTGTGTTGCCATCTCCTTGACAAGCGATAACCAAGTACAACACAACAGCATGATTATTCAGATAATCAAATGTACAAACAAATTTGTATCTTGTGTTTTTGACAGGATTAGACAGATTATGAATCTGTGTATATAGTACATTCTACTTTGAATTGTGTGAGTGTACACATTGTGATGTCAAGATGCTTGTGCAATATGTGTATTGAAGTGTGAGATGAATGTGTGTGTGTGTGTGTGTGTGTGTGTGTGTGTGTGTGTGTATGTGTGCACGGGTGCATCAGGACGGCGGGTCACCCTGAGGAGCGTGGCACACGTAAGGCGGCCAGCACATATCAACACAAATCAAAGATGGAGGGGAAGTTTCTCGGGGCGCTCAATGAGCAGCCGTCTCTTCACATGAGGCAAAGGAGGAGAGGGCCGGCCAGCCACTGGGCCTCTCCCTGCGCCAGCTCACATCAACATCTGACCCCTCCTGCCCCCACCCACCCAAAAACACACCACTTGACTGAGAGAGAGAGAGAGAGAGAGAGAGAGAGACTGCCTTAGCCCGGCAGTGTTATATAAAACCCACAAACAGCAACCATGCAGAAAGCCATCACCTCCTCTGAAAACAAGACAGGGACTGGCACGCCACGCCACGCCACACACAGACATGTGAGCGGCGCGTCAACAGGAAGCGAATATCTGACAATTTTAATGCCAGGCGTGGCGTGCTGTTGGAGAAATCTCTGTCCAAACAACGCCTGTTTCATTTATTCCCTTTCCTTTGTTGCTGAGAAGCATCCCGCATTAAAAGATAATGGAAACTCCTTTGCCTTGTAGTGTTCGCTGGCGTAGAACAAGAGAGTGTCATCATAATAATAAAAAAATAAACACAGAAAGGTGATTGGAGCGATGACAGGCGGCGCGCTGTGGAGATGATATAGCTGATTATCGGCACAAACATTTCCTTGCCGTCGCTGTAAATACGTCCTTCATGCGCCGGCTGCCGCGGGGCTATTTATGTGTTTAATACAAAAAGGGGGTGATCATCTTATTGACTCTGCCGTTTGAATTCTTAAAGCAGCATTAAATCAGACGGAGCGCTTCCACCGTGCGCGCGTGAGTTACCGTCAGATGAGAAGCCAGCCCAGCCCCTCCCAGCCCAGCCCAGCCCAGCCCAGCCCAGCCCAGCGCAGCCCCTCCCAGCCCAGTGGTAGCCCCCACCGCGCTCCGCACGCTCTAAGGGAGGAGATCAGCAGGCGGGGGAAGGAGGGGAGGGGAAAAAAACACTAATGAATGATTGAGTGACTTTCAGGTGAGTGGGGAAGATCTGAGAATTCATGGATAGTGGGGGCAATAAAGACAGTCTTTGATCATGAAGAGGAGAAGTGGGAGAAAGGGAGAGAGAGAGAGAGAGAGAGGGACAGTGAGATAGGTAGGGGAAGAGAAAGACAGGGGGAATAAAGGGATGCAAGTCTTTCTTGGAAATCCCGACAATTGTGAAGTGTGTGAGTATGCGTATGTGTGTGTGTGTGTGAGAGCGAGAGAGAGAGAGTGAGTAAGTGAATATGTGTGTGTGTGTGTGCGCGCATGGGTGAGTGATGGCAGATGAGCAGTTGTCTGATGTAACTCTGTAATAATACACGAGTGGTACAGGATGTTGGCGCAGCTCTCTAATCCAGTCACAGTTACGGGAGCCTGAAATGAATCAGCCGCCACCCTTCACTATTCCAGGACACATAAGTCAGTCTTAGAGCACTCTTCCACAGGGACCCATTCAATATCACTACTGGACATGCTAGACCAGCTAACGCATCCGTCTGGCAAGGCAGGCATCTGAAATATGGATACTTCATACATTTTAGTGTCTGTGCGTTTAGCTGTTAAACCTGGAAAGACCCACTGGCCTATTTATGGTAAAGACCTTGAAATTATGTAGCCAATTACTTTTTCCCCAGTCCTCTATGAGGCATATGTGACCTGTCAGATACATATAGATTCATATGGATTAGCAAATAAAAAATCATATGGATTAAAAAGAGTGCATATGCTGTGTGAAAGAAGATATCCTTTTAATGAGGTGAGTTATGCAGATCCCTTAATATGCTATAGAAAGCATATGTGCGGAGGTCCTTGGTGTCTCTGTGCTCATGTTCATTTAAAGGGCAGCTCTCAGATAAGAGCACAGATAGAGGCCGCGTGTCTCTGAGGACGAGACCAGGGAGGGGGAGGAGGAGGAGGACACATGGCGTCTCACCTTTCTGGCTGTCAATCACAAAGTTGCCCTCCTCGTTCCCTGCGGAGATCTTGTAGGTGATCCCATCACCATCGGGGTCCTTGGCGAGCACCGTGGCAACCAGCGTGTTGGGTCCGGCGTCCTCGGAGACGAAGGTCCGGTAGCTGTGAGAGGCAGAGAGACAAAGCAGGAGTCAACACCTCCCACTGGACACATTGACAGAGCGGTGAAGTGCGAGAAATGTCACATTGTCAGGCTGCTGTTGATGCAACATACTTGACACCTGACAGGAATGTAAATTCAATTAGAATTCATGAACACATGAAGCATATGGCAGATTCCCATTGGCATTAAATATACAAAAAAGATCTTTAAAATTCTGGATCCACCTAAATTCTAGTGACGAGAACACCATACAGCATACAAAACCCAAGAGGTCAGCCCTAAAACCAGTCCCCTTTGCCAGTTGGTTCTGAAGTTAACTAATACTCTAACCCATTGATCTCAGACCAGCACTGCTTTTCAAAATCAGATCAAAGTAAAACAAATTATGAATCAAAGTAAGAATAAGTATCTGGAACATTGGGATGATCAAAACAAAATCACAATCCAAATTAGAATGTTACTTGTCACTAAAACGAGATTATGAATTGGCAGAGTACCTCTCCACCGTCAGAGATACAAAGCAGAGACAGATTCTTACCAAGTACAGGCTAAGTGACCACAGCCTTGCCATAGAGAAAGGCCGGTACAAAAAATCATGGCTTCCCAAAGAGCAGTGGCTCTGTGGTCACTGTATGACTGGTGAGGTTGAAACAGAGAGGCACTTTCTCCTATACTACAAAGTTTGAACAGATTAGAAAAAGATATTTTTTACAATTCTCAAATAAAATTCTAAATTTTTGCTCCCATAAAGACTGTGATAAATTGGCCCACCTGCTAGGAGAAGGATTGACTGCTCCATGAGGCTAAAAAAATACGTTACAGCTTGCCACGACATGAGGGACAGTGAGTCGGACACTTTGCCACAATGCCCGACCTAATGTCTGTAATTAATCCAATGTATTATAATGTGTATGCTGCCCGTGTGTGTGTGTGTGTGTGTGTGTGTGTGTGTGTGTGTGTGTGTGTGTGTGTGTGTGTGTGTGTGTGTGTGTGTGTGTGTGTGTGATCACATGCATATGTATGTGTGTGTGTGTGTGTGTGGAAAAAGAGAGAGAAAGTGAGGGTATACACACAATTTTTCATGTTACTGTTTCCTGTAATGCTGTCAATGTTCTAATTGTTATGCTGTTTTAATTGTGCTTTGGCAACACTGTACTTACTTACAGTCATGCTAATAAAGCAACCTTGAATTGAATTGAATTGAATTGAATTGAGAGAGAGAGAGAGAGAGAGAGAGAGAGAGAGAGAGAGAGAGATGGGACATGGGACGAGGCAGGTAGCCTGACAGCAAAGTAAATGTCCGAGGAAGTGGAGGACGGGAGTGTGAGACAGCCTTCCAGAGTGGCAGCACAAAAAAAGGCAACCAATTCTTTTTTACCTTTCCTTTGCTTTCTCACTTTCTTTCTTTCACACACACACACACACACACACACACACACACACACACACACACACACACACACACACACACACACACACACACTTTGTTTACAAAATAAAAAACAAAAACTGAAATGGACTCACAGCCCATCTGCACTGAGAAACATACACGCGCACACACAGCAAATAGGCAAGCAAATCGTTACAAATATCAACATGACTCACAAACAAACAAAAGAACACTCCAATTGTTCCCCTCCTTCCAAACACCTTTCTTAGCCTCCCATGGTGAGCATGCATCCTCACACCAAACAAACAAAGGCTGAACACTAACACCTGTCTACACATCTACAGGGCAAACCACACGGTCTTATATAGAGGAACAAATGGTAATATCACATAGGTACTGTACACATAGAGTACACTGGAGAGAGAGTAAGTGTGTGTGTGTGTGTGTGTGTGTGTGTGTGTGTGTGTGTGTGTGTGTGTGTGTGTGTGTGTGTGTGTGTGTGTGTGTGTGGGTGCTGAGAAGACCCCTCAACATGGAGGGACATCTCTCTATTGCCATCTGTATACAAAGTTTTCATGAAATGCATGCTTTTAAGAATACTGCCATGGCTGGTTGATACTGGAATTCTGTCCAACAAACAAAAAGCCTACATTGACGTCAAGGCATGAATGAGCATGTTTTTTGCTTAAAGACCGCCATTGACAATTTCAAGCATGAATCTGCTAAACTATACATTGTCTTTCTTGACTTCAGAGATGCCTTCGGCACTTTGCCTCACAGAGTCATGATTGATGCATTGGAAGAGATACAGCTCCCTAAAATCTATGTGGATATAATAAAAGATGTATATAGTGATTCCTTCTTACAAGTAATCTGTGGAAAAGACCTCACCAGACCAATACCACTTGAAGTAGGAATTAAAACTGGCTGTCCATGGAGTGCAGTAAATTTCATTATTGCATTAAATACATGGCTAAAATGGCTCTGTGCACATGCCCCGTCCCAAGTCCTGTCACCTAACCCAGTCCAGGGCTATGCTGATGACGTGGCCATCGCATCCCGAGATGAAGGGCTGATTAACATGCTGTCATGCACTGATAGATTCCTTTCATACTCTGGCCTACAAGTAAAACACAGCAAATGTGCAGTTTTTTACGAGAGGACTACCTGGGCCTTAAATTTAACATCGCTGGAGAATGGAATCAACAAGTGAATGACATGGCACATCAGTTTATGACCAGACTGGATCTCATCGACGCAGCACCTCTGCATGTAACTTTTAAACTACAAGCAATACTAGACATAGCCTTTTCTAAAATTCAACACCTTTTTGCAAATGTCCATATTCCACAGAAAGTACTGCGTGAAATGGACAACAAAACTGTAAATATGGTTAGGAAATGGCTGTGTCTTAATACACATTCCACCAGATGTTTTATCTTCCAGAAAAAAAACAGGATGGGGGGCTTGGAATTCCAAACTGCATGTGGGAGTATACCGCCACAAGACAGTCTCACCTCACCAATGTGCTGAATTGTGATGACACCAGCGTGAGGCAAATGGCCAGAGCATCCTTAATGCTGGATTTTAAGAGATGGAAAGTGCTACATGCATGCAGTGGGGAAGACAACTTCCTGGGCTTTAAAAGAAAGCCCAACGGAAAGCTTGATGGACAAGCACAGGGTTTTGGCGTGTCATCTGACTGGCCAGACCTAAATGACCTATGCCAGAGAACAGGCACTGAATTGAACCGGACTTCCCATCTCCAACCTGTGGAGGTCTCTGATGCAGTTGTGGAGGATCCATCTGTTGTTGTGGAAGCCAGGCTGCTCCATAACAGCATTGTTCACCTGCTCCAGCCTAGAACATCCAGGCAGACTCTCCTGTCTATTCAGAGAGCCCAAAATATGGAGTACTGGTCCAGTCTAAAGCTACAGGGAAAGTTGGCCAAACTGCCCTTTGCGGACCACTCTGCATCACACACCATCTATAGCAATGCTAACATCAGTGAGGAGATCCTTATTTTCTGTATAAAAGCACGTCTACAGGTTCTTCCCACCAAATACAACCTTTCACTGTGGTTTCCTTCCATGCATTCACCCCTCTGCATGCTGCATGACCCCCCTCAACACCCCCTGGAGTCAGTAGCCCACATTATGAACAGTTGCACATCACTTAAAGGACTGTATATTGCCAGACACAACAGACTGATGAAAAGCTCTATAAAAACACTACTGTACAGTCTGATTGGTTTAACTCACCTGCAAACACTTTTGTAGGAATACCAAATACACCAGATATTGTTGTCATATCTCAGCATTCCAGAACTGTTAAGCTATTTGAAGTAGCATGTGCATTTGATCTGTTTATGGAGGACTCTTACCTTTCTAAGACTGTAAAATATCAATCATTAATATCCACCATCGAAAACCTTGGCTACAGATGCCAGCTTATTGTGCTAGTGTTTGGTAGTCTAGGGCATGTACACAGGCTGGTGACCCAGGGACTTTGTATTGGGGGGCTATTGAAAACAAGAGCCAAACAGTTGGTAAAGTACTGCTCAATTTCAGCCATTATAGGAAGCATGTTTATTTGGAAAAGGAGATGTTTTCTGTACCCCTGAGATTGTATTGTCATACATAAAAAGGCGATGATGTGGTTTAATCTGTTTGATCATTCAAAACATTTGATTCCTAATGAAAATTTACTTGTAATGTGGAATTGAATAAAGTTTCTAAAATGTGTGTGTGTGTGTGTGTGTGTGTGTGTGTGTGTGTGTGTGTGTGTGTGTGTGTGTGTGTGTGTGTGTATGTGTGTTCCTATGGGCTATGTGTGAGTAAGCATACTGGGATGAGTGACGGCTCTGACAGGCATCTCTATTAGAGCCATGCTGCACTCTGACCATAGTTAAGGGCAGAGTCACACCTCCAGTGACCCATACTGCATCTCTCTCATCACCTCTGTCTACGCCATCAGGTCTAATAAGATCCCGTCTGAATGCTGCTCAAATTTAAAGGCCAAGCAGTCATAGGCAAAGATGGAGTTTGAGAGACAGGCAAACCATACCTACACAAATAGACTGACTGGAACTAATGAATGGGTACAATTGCATAGACGCATGGTCTCTGTCTAAAAATGTTGCACCCATTATTTTTCCTGTTCCAGACTAATATTTTCCTTCCAACATCCACTGACTACCTGCAAAACCACCCACTCTTATTCTGTCCCACCGGCCTTAATGGAATAATAAACAACACTGCGACGTTGCCATTGAATCATCAAAATGGAATTTAAGATATGTTTGATATTAAGGGACATTTTCTTCCTGTCTAAGTGCTTTCCGCATCACCGGCTATGTTTGGGGCTGATGCAGATTTTGGCAATGAGAAAACATGGGCTGGTTGAAGTTGAA
>NC_063202.1:27511254-27518754 GCF_017589495.1 Alosa alosa
AGAGCGGGCTACTCACACTTGCTGGGAGAACTCCGGGGGCTCGTCATTGACGTTGGCCATGCGCAGGCGTACTGTGGCCGTGCCGGTGCGCGGCTCCTCGCCCCTGTCCACTGCCATCACCACAAACTCGTACAGGTGGTTGGGCCGCTCGTAGTCCAGGGTCCCGGCGGGGAAGATGGTGCCGTGAGCCGAGATGCTGAAGTCCGGGCTCAGAGTGTAGTAGGCGATCTCAGCATTCTGCTCCGAGTCACAGTCACTGGCCGACACTGAGGGACAGAGGGACAGAGGGAGAGATGTTATAGGAGCAAAAAGCAAAGCAAAGAAAGAAAGAAAGACAGAAAATGACAGAGAAAAGGATGAAGAGAATCAAAGAGAAAAAATGACATAGGCGAAAAGAGCTAGAAATATAATGAAGTGTTCCTAAATCTGTCATGACCATGGTGAATATTAAAATATTAAATCCAGTTAGTTCTGGGCATGACATTAAAATTAATCATAGCACATCACAGTCAAAGCCGCATTGCTCGCTGTGCTGGAATATGCCATGGCTCAGTGATGGAAAGGACCACTTGAGACTGCTTGCTCCAGGGCTAGTGCAGCTAACATCCCCTGTGAGATTTCAACAAGCACATTTACAGCTTCCCCCCTCAGCCAACACTTCCCCTTTCATCCCCTCTGATTATGCTTCGCAGAGCAGCTTGCACATTCAGCTACATCAATATTTTCATGTTGACAATACACCCGTGATCCTTAGAGAATGTGCCTGGCCTGGATTACACTACCTGCCTCCTATTATTACAATGCTGTAGGATCTCCAGGAGACTTGCGTAACATTTCTTTTTTTTTTTTTTTGGGTGATGTCACTTGACCTTAATCTCCTTCCCACACCTCTTGCAGTGGCGGCAGCATCGTGAATTTAATAATCCTCCAGTTTGGACGGGATCCCTTGGCTGGCTCAAGTGCTTTAGTGTCTTGTTCATGCTGATGCACTCGGGGCTCTTGTTTCCCGCCACCTACACACGCACGCTGCCAGGGGCCGACTAATCCCACCTCAAACAGCCACCACAAGTTCACATGACAGCCTCTATTTTCCTCAAAAGCGCTTTTTAATGTCGAATTCTACATCAGGCAATTGATGATAACTAATGACTTTTCTCTCCTCTTTGTGCATTTTTTTTGTCTTTAAACTATCCCCATCACTCATTGCTCCTACACACCTGTAGAGAGACACTGACATACACAAACACACACACACACACACACATGCACACAGATGCTCCTGTGCACACACCTACTGGGAGGACACGGCACATCTGTAGGAGATCTTAACAAAAACACCTTCCACAATCTGCCAGATAAGCTCAGAAAATGTCTGCCAACAATCCGATACGCCAAAATGCCCGTCACAGGTCACCTTTTTGGTCCGCCATTTGTGGGCCGCCGCCTGCCTGTCTCCCTCATGCTGAGGTACTCCCTGAGGGGGAATCAGCGACACCTGGGAGCCTCTCATGTGCCCGCTCTCCTCTGGCGGGCCATGGCCGGTGGCAGATGCTTTTGGGCGGCGTTCACATTGCGCCGTTCGGGAGGGTAAACACAAGTGCCTGCGTGGGCTGTTGGCCGCAGCCTCCATGGCGGAGCAATTTAAAAACATGAGGGGATGCCATGATTCCCCCTCAGACAGGAGCCACATTCAAGACATGCGGCAAAGGGCTGGGGTGAGGACTTGATGAAAACACCGTGTGTGTATGCAAGAGAGAGAGAGAGAGAGAGAGAGAGAGAGAGAGAGAGAGAGAGACAAAGAAGAGAGAGAGAGAGAGAGAGAGAGAAAGAGACAGAAAGAAATATTTATTTACTCTGTGAGCTCTGGTTTGTTTGTGTATGTGTTGTTTTAGTGTGTGTGTGTGTATGTTAGTGTGTATGTGTGTGTGTGTGTGTGTGTGTGTCTGTGTGTGTGTTAGAGAGAGAGAGATAGAGTGTGTATGTGTCTGTCTGTCTGTCTGTGTGTGTGTGTGTTTGTGTGTGTGTGTGTGTGTGTGTGTGTGTGTGTGTGTGTGTGTGTGTGTGTGTGTGTGTGTGTAGACGTAAACTAAAAGTCAAAGTTAAAATGAGTGTGTTTTGTATGTTTATGTTGGTGTTGTCAGCTCTGGTGTCTAAGTGATAACTGGAGGTGTTGTTGTGCGGTCACGCCCGTCCCCCCAGCCCTGGCTGAGGCGTCGCTCTGTCGTCCCCCCGCGCGCTGCCCCGTTCTCCCCACTGACAGGCCGCTCACACCTCCGCTCGCCTCACCTTGCAGCAGAGAGGTTGCTGTGGTTACGGTCTCTGGGATGCCGTCATTGCTGTAAATGGACTGCTGGAACTCCGGGACGCAGTCGTTCTCGTCGGTGATGATGACCCGTACCTTCGACAAAAAACAAGGACAGAAAGAAAAAAATAGAATCAGATGAGAGCACGAACAATCTGTCTGGAGAAAAAAAGAAAGGGGTGGGAAGGTGGGAGAAGACTGAGAAAAGTACAAAAAAGAACAGAAAAAGAGAACATGGGGCTGAGGGGAGGGGGGATGAACTCAGGAGAATTGAGGTTGAAATAAACAGAGAGAAAAGAGAGGAGAGGGTATTGGATGAAGGGAAAAGGTGGATTGTGGGTACGCGGCTCAGGCGTAAACACATTTCTGAATGCCTTTGATTATCGGCGGGGGGTGGAGGAGTGTGAGAGGAGGAGAGCGGAGGATTTGCCAGCTAGTAATCGTCCCTGGTGTTTATCGCCACGGAGGAAAGCAGCTTTCGCTAGATTGCCCTTTTACTGCCAATTGCGCCAAGCAGCGGAGAGCCGTCTCCTGTCTTCCTGCCGGATTCTGCTGAGGTCACAGCAGATGAGCACAAGAGACACTCCTCTGAGTCTTCTCCATCACGCACTCCCTCACTCGCTCTCGTCTGACAAAAGCCCTTCTCTCTCGGTCTCTCTCCTTCTCCAGAACTGGCTTGGATTGAAAGTCATCAACTATTCCAACATTTAGTCATCCAGGTATATTAATGGGAAACCGTAGGATAATGGGCTCGCCAAGGTGACCTGATTTTCCATCCAATAAGAGGGAGAGTTAATCATGGAGACAAGACTGACAGGAGGACACCGCACTCCTCCCGATTCAAATGAGAACTTACACCATTTGCATAAAAATACCATATAAACCTTTATCACCCCGCCTCACTTGACTTCTATCAGCTAAAGCAAATCTGTCTCCTCAAGAGTCGACACACTTTCAAATTGTGGTTATTAACTGGTAATTTTTCAGGAGGAGACACAATGTAACTGATTTTTGCACATGGGTGCCTATAAATATCCCAGCATTATGGAGCATGGCTGGCATGATTTAAAAGGCGCTAATAAAATCCAAAATATAACAATGGTGAGAAAAAGAAGGAGGTGCCTTATCTCTGATCTTCAGAGTACAACAAAAGTGTTACCTTTTATCTGCTTTTTAGTTTTCCAAAGCGTTTCCAGCCTGCTTTAAATAAATTACTCTAAATACACAGCTTACAGTATGCGTGGTCGATAGTTGTGAATATTTCATCCTGCCTCATACATGCGGGAGGGAGATTTTGAAAGCTTCTGAAACAAATCAATTAAAAAAACACAGAGCTTGTTGTTTGTCCCCTGGGACACTAGCATGCATGTGTGCTGCCAAAGCACTGGTGGAGACCTAGAGACGGGGTGCACTGGGAGAGCCAGACGGCTTTACTCAACACACAGTAAGGGACAGAGGATGCCACCACCGTTTAGATTGGAGCGGCCCGTTAGGTAAACCAACACACAGATTAACGACAGGGGAGGAGGCGACAGCACCTGCACACGTGAGGACAACAGCAGCTGCACATGGTCAGGGCTGGATGGATGACAGAGCAAGAGCGTGGCTGACAAGTGCTAACACAGCACGGGAGCGGGAGCGACTGTGTGTGCAGAAGATCAAAAATGTAATATTCATGGGGCACGGGTGAGCAGCGCTGAGCCAGAGGTCAGGGCATGGAGGGCAGCGGAGTGATGCCGGGGCAGGGGTGTGGGCCGCGGTGCCCCCGTCTGCCCGCCATGCTTCACCTGGCCCGCGGCGGCAAATTCAGAGCCCTCCGCTGACTTTAAGCTCACAGGATTAGACAGATCTTAGGAGCAGCTGCCAGTTCTCTGCCGCCTCCTCTTGTTTGCTCCAAACAACCCCCCCACACACACACACACACACACACCCTCTCCCTGCCTGCCTCCCTGCCTCCATCCCCGTCTGCATAGCCACCCCCATCCACCTCCCCCATCCTGACTTCCTCACTACGGCAGAGTTAGTGGAACAGTCTTGCTTCCCGTCGTCAGCCCGCACCCTCCCACCCTCCGCGGCCCCGGGGCCAGGGGGAACCCACGGATCAGTGAGCAGAGAGAGTCCCACCATGGCGGGGGAGGATTGAGTCCTGCGGGGCCCTGTGTCTTGGCGCACGGCATGGATGCCACTGCCTGCCTCTTGCTTGACTTTGATCTGCATTTTGCCCCCATTTCAACACCCCCCCCCCCTCCTCCCGCCTTCTGATCTCCCTCTGCCCAGAGGGCACGGATGGCACGGGCTCACCACCTACAGCAGTCATGCATCATGATCACCCCCACACACACACACACACACATACACACACACACTGACAAATGAATGTCTCGGTGATGGGAGAATTTTTCTTCATTTCAGCAGCCATTATCGACCGCCACCCAAGAAGGCTCCTCTCCTCTCGTCTCCTCTCGACTCTCCTTTCCTCTCGTCTCGTTTTGTCTGTGAGGCCTCAATGCGATGCATCCCACAGTGAAGTAAAGAAGCCACTCGCTTCCTCCCGGGAGCTTTGGCAGAAGCAAATCTAGACAGTCCTGTCAATCAATCCCCTCTATTTTTCTTCAACTTCTCTGCGCTGTCAAGCTTTTTTCTCTCTGAAGCGTCACATTGCAGAGGGCTCAATTTTATGGGGTTGACACTGATGCTGACTGACGGCTAGCATGCCCTTACGTGTGCGAGGGGACTGATGAGCACCCCTCACGCTGGCTCTCAAGCACCCCTCAAACACATATACACACACACACACACACACACACACACA
This sequence comes from Alosa alosa, assembly GCF_017589495.1. Lineage (NCBI taxonomy): Eukaryota > Metazoa > Chordata > Actinopteri > Clupeiformes > Clupeidae > Alosa > Alosa alosa. The sequence continues at coordinate 27,516,369 of NC_063202.1, forward strand.
CACACACACACACACACATCCTGGGTGTGACCTACCTCGGCAGCGCTGCTCAGGCTGTTCTGGGTCTCACTGGCCCGGACCAGCAGCAGGTAGCGGTGTTGGTCACTCTCGTAGTCGACGGTGCGCGTGAGGCTGATCTCGCCCGTCTCCTGGTGGATGGTGAACAGGCTGCTGGGGTTGATCACCAGGCTGTAGCTGATGGGCTGCTTCTGGAAGGAGAGCGCTGGGGTGACCAGGAAACTAAACCGGGGAAGGGGGAGAGACAGAAGAAATATCAGCCTGCCATTCAGTTACCAACACCATCTTCATTTAGAGTTGTCAATGGCTGCTGTAATGACATTAGGCTTTGAGAGAGTGATGAGTCTGTGCTATAGCTATAGACCCAGAGAGACCACATCCTTCGCTCGAAGGCAGAGCAGCCACTGAACTGCCATGCTCATACTGTACTGACTTATCTGGATCTCAGGCCTGCGGGCGCACTCACTGTATCAGTGGATCAGTGTGATCAGTCTCTGTCAGTGGGGCCTTGTGGGTCCAGCCGAAGCCGGCCAACCAGCCTGACTCCATTAGATCATCGCCTGAGCCCATCAGAGAGGGAGACCTGTGTGTGTGTGTGTGTGTGTGTGTGTGTGTGTGTGTGTGTGTGTGTGTGTGTGTGTATGGGTGTATGTTGGGGTTTTTTGGGGGGGCTTTGCCATACCCCGCAAAGCCAACGCAATAACAGAAAGTAAGATTGTGACTGGAGGGATGCAAGGCCCAAGCCTGATCAAATGTGAGGGGAGAGGCCCCCCAGCCTGGTGCTGATGCCCAAGTCCCAGTAAGCCTGTTAAAGCAATTACATCCACACCCACGAGAGAGAAAACGAGGGCATCAGAGAGACGGAGAGAGAGAAGAGAGAGAAGGAGAGTGGAGGGTAGAGAGAGAGAGATCAGAGGGTGGTTACTAGGATGGAGCAATATGGAGGGAGCCTACATGCTGCACAGCGTGCGTGGGGGAAATGAAAGTCAACACCTTATGCAAATAACTACAATAGCAAAACGAGCTGGTTCTATCTTTAAAGAGCCTTGGCTACTAAAACGGCAGGGAAAGAATAAAAGACAGAATTCAAGTCAAGAGAGAGAGAGAGAGAGAGAGAGAGAGAGAGAGAGAGAGCAGAGAAGAGAAATGTCAATGGGAAGTGGTTGCAGCAGAGGTGGAGAGGGGGGAGAGAGCCACGGGCAAATGGCACTGCTGTCATGCTGCCACAGTGTAGTCAGCTGCCATAGGAGAGGAGAGGAGGCGCGTCTTCACCTGCAGCCATTTGATGTGGCTAATAAAGAGTCAACAATGGTGTCGGTGCTCACATTTCCACTCATTTGTGCTGTGAATACTGAAACGCCTCGCAGGATTTCAATCCCCCAGAGGCAAACATCAAAATGGTGGCCTTTGGATGGATGTTAACTTTGTTTTAACCTTAACAATTACTGTTTAAAATTCAAAGGTGTCAATGTTTTCGATTTCATTCTGACAACGTAGGTCAGGTAAGAATAAAAATGCTTGGTTGAATGCTTGGTTGAATTTCTTATTATGCTCTTTAGCACGTCAATTAACTTTTATATATTTGCACACCTATGAACTAGTTCCAGGTTTTTGGCCGCATTACACTTGAATATTAAAGTCGTTGGGAAGTTTGAATTAACTGTCACATTGCAACAGAGTTACAAATTAGCAATCTGACAGAAATGCAGAGCATAGCAACGTTGTTACCTATGTCTGAGATAGCGATTAGCTCAGTTACACTGCTTTTGGAGAAGGGACAACAGTGATTTTACAAAGCTCAGGCAATTCCTGGGATATTCTAGCTTGGCATTGAGAGAGATGGAACTAACGACTGGCCGTTGTCCCAGCAACCATCCATTTAGAATTTGTGATGGCAGTAAATTGAGAATGAGTTGATGTGTGGAAGAAAGTAGTAGTTCTACAAACAAGACAGTTTTAGCGATCAAAACATGGAAATTATATTAGCCAATTAAGATTGGTATAACCAGGAAGATGGACAGTACTTGGGTAGCAGAAGTTAATGCATTTCGAGGTGTAACATTGCCACCACAAACGAGCATTAACTTTTGCTACCCGAATACCGTGAAGTCTATTATTCCTTACATAGCTAAGGACAAAATGTCTCTGCAGCTCCTGAATGCAATCGGAAAACAGTAGTTATACTGCAAGAGAATAAGAATGAGAGAGAGAGAGAGAGAGAGAGAGAGAGAGAGAGAGGACGGGGCCCTGGTGCAGTGGACGGAGAGGGCTGCCCTGTGCCGTGGGGACAGGTGAGGCTGGAGTGTCATGCAGCTCAGGTACTAGTTTGTCAGAGCGTGTGTGAGGCATATTAAAGACACACATGGCT